>NC_070598.1:2772480-2787480 GCF_027409825.1 Scomber japonicus | reverse complement strand
TTCATAAAGCTACAGAGATGATGACACTTGTCTGAGTTTTCACATTACACTACTCTACATTATAAAAAACTATTCTAGCTTTTAAAAAATATAATAATTCGTTTTTAAAGAAGAGTTCCCACCATGTGAAGAACATTGTGATGGTTAAACTGTGAGTCCTGCTGTATTTACTGTGTAATGTGTTAAAGTATCTATGACATCATCCATTCCGGAACTCTGCTTTCGGTTGTCATGGTGATGAATCTGTTGACTCATGATGTCATTGGCAGTTATAATGAGCTGAAACTCAACTTTACAGAGCTTTATAGTTGAGTTTCAGTTCATTGTTTAACTGTCCAGCTGTAACTTTACTTTTCTGGTTCACTCTCAGAGCTTTTCAGAGTAAAAGCTGTAAAATAAAATAAAAATCCACTGTACTCTACCTGCTCACACACACAGTTATCTGTAGACTAGCTGGTGAACATAGTGGAGCATTTTTAGATATTTCCCTCAGGAAGTTGGTAGAGAGTAAAAACAGAGCTAAAAGAGAGAGAATATTGAAATGTGATAATAATGTGAGTTGTGTTTGTTTCTGCTGAAAACAAAGAGGCCAAAAAAACCCATTCATGATGCAGGTTGAAGTTGTCCAGGTTTTTAGATTCATATATCTGCTGCAGGACTACTGAGGAGAAAGAAGTGTCGTCTGTGCAGCTGAAATCATTAAAAAAATCACATTAAAGAAACTCGAGAGCAGTTTGTTTTGTTCTGGTTACTTTAAATAAGTGTTAAATAGCTCTGAGGATAAAGGATACTATAATATTTAGCACTATTTTAACTCACTGAAGTTGGATTTATGAGGAACATAATGCCAAAACTCTATAACTAATGACCATAATAATTATACACTTTTGGTTTTGTTAGGTTTTCCAGAAGTTGGAGAAGTTTCTGAGTTAGATTAACCCTCCTGTCGTCCTCAGGAGGAAGGGAGGAAAGAAGAAAGGAAGGAAAGGAGGAAAAGAGGAAGAACGTAAGGAGAGAAGGAAGGGAGGAAGGAAGGAAAGGATTATGGAGGGAGGGAGGAAGGAAGGAAGGAAAGGAGTAAGTAGGGAGGAAGGAAAAGAGGAAGGACGTAAGGAGAGGAGGAAGGAAGGAAGGACAGGATTATGGAGGGAGGGAGGAAGGAAAGGAGTAAGGAGGGAGGGAGGAAAAGAGGAAGGACATGAGAGAATGAAGGGAGGAAGGACGGAAGCAAGGAAGGATGGAGGAGGGGAAGAAGGAAGGAAAAATTAAAGAAAGAGGGAAGAAGGAAAAGTCATAAGAGACGGGGTCAATTTGACCCGGGAGGACGACAGGAGGGTTAAGATGACTGTTTAAAGTATATTTGGCATTTTCAGTAAAAAAAAAAAAAAAACTTGATATAATTAATAGGTGATTAATAGTTATTATATTTCTGTTGATGAGCTAACTGATTATTCGACTGATCATTTCAGCTCTAAATAAATGTTAAGCTCTCTCATACTTGTCTAAATGTTTGCTCATAGCTGTCATTCCTATACCTTACTTTAAGGCGCGGCCTGTAAACACATCACGCCATGCCTCTGTGTTACATAAGGCCTGCAGGACAGAGACGACTGGGAGACAATGCACAGTGACGTACACAAGCTGTGACTAGGAACTACACTATGAGTACTTTACCATCTGTACTGCAGCAGGAAGTAATAACACTGCTTTGATTCCTGCCTGTTATCTAAGGCTGTGCTTGTTACTACTAATATATCTACTTCTAGTATGCAGTATAACAGTAAAAGTACTGCAGTATTATAGTGATGTAGTATGTAGTATTACAGTAAAAGTACTGCAGTATAGTGATGTAGTATGCAGTATTACAGTAAAAGTACTGCAGTATTATAGTGATGTAGTATGCAGTATTACAGTAAAAGTACTGCAGTATTATAGTGATGTAGTATGCAGTATTACAGTAAAAGTACTGCAGTATTATGAGTGATGTAGTATGCAGTATTACAGTAAAAGTACTGCAGTATTATGAGTGATGTAGTATGCAGTATTACAGTAAAAGTACTGCAGTATTATGAGTGATGTAGTATGCAGTATTACAGTAAAAGTACTGCAGTATTATAGTGATGTAGTATGCAGTATTACAGTAAAAGTACTGCAGTATTATGAGTGATGTAGTATGCAGTATTACAGTAAAAGTACTGCAGTATTATGAGTGATGTAGTATGCAGTATTACAGTAAAAGTACTGCAGTATTATAGTGATGTAGTATGCAGTATTACAGTAAAAGTACTGCAGTATTATGAGTGATGTAGTATGCAGTATTACAGTAAAAGTAGTGATAGTAGTAGGGGTTGTTTATACTACTTTATATACAGTTAGCTAGTTTATACTACTTTATATACAGTTAGCTAGTTTATACTACTTTATATACAGTTAGCTAGTTTACACTACTTTATATACAGTTAGCTAGTTTATACTACTTTATATACAGGTAGCTAGTTTACACTACTTTATATACAGTTAGCTAGTTTACACTACTTTATATACAGTTAGATAGTTTAGCTAGTTTATACTACTTTATATACAGTTAGCTAGTTTATACTACTTTATATACAGTTAGCTAGTTTATACTACTTTATATACGGTTAGCTAGTTTATACTACTTTATATACAGTTAGCTAGTTTACACTACTTTATATACGGTTAGCTAGTTTATACTACTTTATATACAGTTAGCTAGTTTATACTACTTTATATACAGTTAGCTAGTTTACACTACTTTATATACAGTTAGCTAGTTTACACTACTTTATATACAGTTAGCTAGTTTACACTACTTTATATACAGTTAGCTAGTTTACACTACTTTATATACAGTTAGCTAGTTTACACTACTTTATATACAGTTAGCTAGTTTACACTACTTTATATACAGTTAGCTAGTTTATACTACTTTATATACAGTTAGCTAGTTTACACTACTTTATATACAGTTAGCTAGTTTACACTACTTTATATACAGTTAGCTAGTTTACACTACTTTATATACAGTTAGCTAGTTTACACTACTTTATATACAGTTAGCTAGTTTACACTACTTTATATACAGTTAGCTAGTTTACACTACTTTATATACAGTTAGCTAGTTTACACTACTTTATATACAGTTAGCTAGTTTACACTACTTTATATACAGTTAGCTAGTTTACACTACTTTATATACAGTTAGCTAGTTTATACTACTTTATATACAGTTAGCTAGTTTACACTACTTTATATACGGTTAGCTAGTTTACACTACTTTATATACAGTTAGCTAGTTTATGCTACTTTATATACAGTTAGCTAGTTTATACTACTTTATATACAGTTAGCTAGTTTACACTACTTTATATACAGTTAGCTAGTTTACACTACTTTATATACAGTTAGCTAGTTTATACTACTTTATATACAGTTAGCTAGTTTAGTCCAGTGGTTCCCAACCTAGGGGTGGGGCCCCTCCAAAGGGTCAGCAGATAAATATGAGGGCTGCTGAGATGATTAATGGGAGAGGAAAGAAGAAAAAACAAAGTTCTGATACACAAATGTGTTTTCAGTTTTTGGACTTTAGACACACACACACACACACACACATGCACACACACACGCACACATTTGTTAGTAGATGAATCCATTGTTGTTCTTTATGTGGGATTTATTGGCTCATCCTTTCACACTTAGAGTCTGTCATATAGAGGTTATTGTTATACATATTGTTATAAGTTGTTCTGTCATTCTTGGATCCACCAGCAGAGGTCGTGTTGAGCTGGTTTCAGAGGCAGTGAGGGTGCACAGGGTGGGATGGTAAACACACACTGACTCATGTTTGGAGACGTTTGATCCCCTCTAGGAATAAACCATCATGACAAAATAACCACTACTGGATTATTATAGTGAGATTACATAGGAGCTGAACCTCCATAATAAGTAAGATAAGGTCACAGTTAAACATCATGAACCAGCTGCAGTAAAATATCTTGTTTTTATTTCCACATTAAGGTGATTTTAATGTCACGTGGTGTAACTGTGTTTGAATAACAAATGAAAGGACACGCGGCTAAATGTCAGCTTCGTGCTTCTGTCTCGGCTGTACATAATTAAAATGTCATATTAGGTGACCGAGACAGCCCAGTGCGCATGCGTGAGAGGTATTGCAATATCCATAGTTGGAGCAGCTGTAATTGTTTTTGTGTCTGCCATGTTTGTAGTCCTATAAAGGAGACGCCATTCTGTGACGCTTGTGGTGCGTTCAGGGGATCCTCGGAAAGCTCTGAAGTTTGAATGACGCCAAAGTGTGTTAATAGAGTTAAACTAGCAGTACTAATTATACAAAATACATGTTTTAAACTCAAAAAGATATTAAAATACAACATTTATAATAACGTACTTTAAGTGCTTTGGGATAATATGTTGTATAGTTTAATGCACTTTTTCCCTTTTGATGTGCTTTCCCAAAAATTACATATCAGCACATTATTTATTTATAATTTACTGCAGAAAATATATACATGGCTAGTCTTATGAAGTGCATATATGGTGATAAAACATGAATATATGGAGCAAAATCAGATGTTTATGCAGATATGACACTAAAAGTAGCTGCACCATATTATTATTTTTACAGATGAGAATCAAATCAATGCAAATATTTAATATCTACACAGAAAGAATGGACACTGGTTAATAAATCAGGACCTGAAGGCTTGATGTCTTTACTTTAAATCCATTTATTATAGTTAAGTTCTTATAAACATTGCACAGACTCACATTTACTCTGTTTATAATGTAATAAGTAATGTAACTATTTCAATGACTTCATCAAAGTAATGTAACTTATTACATTTGATGACTTTTCTAATTTTCTAACCTTCCTTCCTTCCTTCCTTCCTTCCTTCCTTCCTTCGTCCTGTCCTTCCTTCCATCTGTTAGGGTAAATGTTCCCTCCATCTGTCCTTCCTTCCTTCCTTCCTTCATCCTGTCCCTCCTTCCTTCCTTCCTTCCATCTGTCATTCCTTCTGCCTGTCCTTCCTTCCTTCCTTCCTTCCCTCCATCTGTCCTTCCTTCCTTCTGTCCTTCCTTCCTTCCTTCCTTCCATCTGTCCTTCCTTCTTCCTGTCCTTCCTTCCTTCCTTCCATCTGTCCTTCCTTCTGTCCTTCCTTCCTTCCTTCCTTCTGTCCTTCCTTCCTTCCTTCCTTCCTTCCTTCCTTCCTTCCTTCCTTCCTTCCTTCCTTCCTTCCTTCCTTCCTTCCTTCCTTCTTTCCTTCCTTCCTTCCTTTCTTCCTTCCCTCCTTCCCTCCTGTCCTTCCTTCCTTCCTTCCTTCCCTCCCTCCTTCCTTCCTTCTTTCCTCCTTCACTCTTTCCTCCCTTTCTTCTTTCCTCTGTCCTTCTTTCCTTCCTTCCTTCCTCCCTTCCTCTTTTCCTTTCTCCCTCCCTCCCTCCCTCCCTCCCTCCCTCCTCCCTTCCTCCTTCCTTCCTTCTGTATCAGAACTTAATAATGTAATAATTTCCCAATATTGTAAAAATATTATATGTAATCACATTATTAAGTTCTGCAAAAAGAAAGTTAGCCTGATAATGTAATCAGTTATTACATCATCGGTAC
The DNA here is from genome assembly GCF_027409825.1 of Scomber japonicus. NCBI lineage: Eukaryota > Metazoa > Chordata > Actinopteri > Scombriformes > Scombridae > Scomber > Scomber japonicus. Next base: position 2,781,839 of record NC_070598.1, on the reverse strand, counting down.
AGAGATTATTACATTATTGGGCAATGCACTTTATTACATCATCAGGTTTATTACATCATCAGGTTTTATTACATTATCAGGTTTATTACATCATCAGGTTTATTATATTATCAGGTTTATTATATTATCAGGTTTATTACATCATCAGGTTTATTACATTATCAGGTTTATTACATCATCGGGTTTATTATATTATCAGGTTTATTACATCATCAGGTTTATTACATTATCAGGTTTATTACATCATCAGGTTTATTATATTATCAGGTTTATTACATCATCAGGTTTATTATATTATCAGGTTTATTATATTATCAGGTTTATTACATCATCAGGTTTATTACATTATCAGGTTTATTACATCATCAGGTTTATTACATTATCAGGTTTATTACATCATCAGGTTTATTATATTATCAGGTTTATTACATCATCAGGTTTATTACATCATCAGGTTTATTACATTATCAGGTTTATTATATTATCAGGTTTATTATATTATCAGGTTTATTATATTATCAGGTTTTATTATATTATCAGGTTTATTACATCATCAGGTTTATTACATCATCAGGTTTATTACATCATCAGGTTTATTATATCATCAGGTTTATTACATTATCAGGTTTATTACATTATCAGGTTTATTATATTATCAGGTTTATTACATCATCAGGTTTTATTACATCATCAGGTTTATTACATCATCAGGTTTATTACATCATCAGGTTTATTACATTATCATTTTACAGGTGCTGAGATCAAATTTAAGGGTTGCAGAACCAGATAATGTAATAAAACCTCTCATAACTCAATAAATAATGTAATAAAACATAAAAACAGAGATGGTCCTCTCTCACTCTCATTATTAGGTCCTGCAAAAATAAGGTTAATCCAATAATGTAATAACTCATCATTGGTACAAAGATTACTACATTATTGGGACATGCACTTTATTATATTAACATTTTTTATTGAGTTATGAGGGTTTTTAAGACATTATCTGTTTCTGCAACCCTTAAATTTGATCTCAGCACCTGTAAAATGATAATGTAATAAAACCTGATAATGTAATAAACCTGATAATATAATAAACCTGATGATGTAATAAACCTGATGATGTAATAAACCTGATAATATAATAAACCTGATAATGTAATAAACCTGATAATATAATAAACCTGATAATATAATAAACCTGATAATATAATAAACCTGATGATGTAATAAACCTGATAATGTAATAAACCTGATAATATAATAAACCTGATAATATAATAAACCTGATAATATAATAAACCTGATAATAGATTATTGGGGGGCTGTACTTATAAAGTGCTTTTCTAGTCATTATAACAACTCAAAGCGTTTTTTACACTACATCTCATTCACCCATTCATACACATTCATACACCGTTGGCACAGCAACAGTGTGTGAATGGTGTTTTTATTACATTATCACATTTTTTTAGAGGTGCTGAGATCATATTTAGGGTGCTTGAACATCCCTGTAGAATCTGATAATGTAATAATTTCCCAATAATGTTATAAAAAACCCCTCATAACTCTTCTACCTTTAGAGAAACTGAGATACAAAATATGTAAAGCCCACAGAAACTTCACCCTTACCTGGAGTCCCTTTATAGAATGTGTAGAAGGTTTTCACTTTCAATGATACAAGTATGTATTGGATAGTTAGACTTTATAACATGCTCAAAACATTAATTGATTGAACTTATGACTATTTTTGTATTTGTTTTTGTATTTTAAATTTTTGTTTAAGAGCCTTGGGGGAGGGAGGGAGGGAGGGGGTCTATGTTTGGAAGTTGTATGTCTGTTAATGGAAAACTGCAAAATACCCCCCAAAAAACCTCATAACTCAATAAAAATGTAATAATGTTATTACAATATTGGGAAATTATTACATTATTAGGGTCTGCAAAAATAAGGAAATGCACTTTATTACATTATCAGGAAGTTATTATATTGTCAGGTTTTATTACATTTTTTATTGAGGTATGAGGGGTTTTTATTCCATTATTGGGAAATTATTACATTATCAGATTATACAACCACTAAATTTGATCTCAGCATCTGTAGAACCTGATAATGTAATAAACCCCCCTCATAACTCCATAGAAAATGTAATAATGTCCTGATAATGTAATGTAAAGTGCATTTCCCAATAATGTAACAATCTCTGTACCAAAGACGGGTTTTTATTACATGATTGGGAAGTTATTACATTATTGGGAGTTATTACATTATCAGGATATTATTACATTATCAGGTTCTACAGGGCTCGCACAATATTTAAAGTTGTATGAAATAATTTTTAGAAAGAAATGAAAATGATTATTTATTTGTTTTTTAGGGGGTTGCTTGAACATCCCTAAAAAAAGGGGATGCTAAACTCGCCATTGCTTACTGCGTATATGGCTGTAGCAGTTGTGTGGGTTAAGGACTGGAGCTCCGGGTTTTCCCACGGTGCCTGAACGCAGCATGATTCGGTGGCTGCTGATCTTTGTGCGGATCGGTCGCAGTTAGCAACGGACCGCAAACACACACACACATACACATACACACATACACACGGCGGAGGAGACCCGAAAAACACACACCTTACAGCGACTGTACCGTGACGGCGCCGGCCTGAAAATGGTAAGAAGACTTGTTATTTTTAAAAGTCGTTAACGGAGAGGCTCAATGGCGCTTCTTTTTTTATGAGAATCAAAGCGGATGCTAACAGCTAGCTCGGTGGCTAACAGAAGCTAACGGCTAACGTTAACTGTTTTCCTGACTCATTATTGAGCAGAGAGCTAGGCTGCCATTTTATATTACACCGCAGACACTTCCACTGAGAGAGCTCGGTTAACACTGCTTTTTAATATTTTTATACCTGAAATATATACCCTCAAAAAAAGTCATCGCCATGCTCTTACCGAACGAGACATATAATCCTTGAAAAAGAGACTGACTTTGAATAAAAACGACTTAGCGACGGAGCTAACTCTGCTAACAGAAGCTAACGGCTAACTGGGCTAGCCTCCGGGAAGCTATGTCGGAGCTAACGGGGAGCTAACTCGACTAGCCTCCGGGAAGCTAACAGCTAACTCGGCTTGCCTCGGGAAGCTAACTCGGAGCTACCTCGGTTAGCCGAGGTAGCTAAGCTAGTGTTGCGTAGCTGTGTGTCTGACTCCATTCGCAGATCTGTAAAAAAGGATAATCTCAACAACAACTCTTGGCAGCATATATACAAGCTTTGTGGCGTTTTATGACACGATTACAGAAGCCTCCGTATTTAGATGACTTTGCTACAGCTGGTGTTTGAACCTAATAGATAAAAGGCCTTTTTTTAAACCCTCTTTGTGGAGTGAAGGATGGTGATTTTCATTAATTTATATCATTTAAAGTGCTTAAAATTCATTATTTTATCATTCGCAAGGCCTCGAGGTGCCTTGAAAAGCTTGAGATTGTATCTGTGTTTGATCAGTTTTCTAGTTGGATGATGAGGTATTGTTTGTTAGTAGCTTCAACACACCTGGAATAGCAGAAAACTGTTAAAATATGGGTTTTAAAGGCTTAAAGATGTTTGGAAAATTGTTAAAATGAGAGAGATTTTAGGTAAAACTTAGGATTGTGTCTGTATTTGATCATTTTTGTCTCTTATTGATTGATCAGGTATTGTTTGTTAGTAGCTGTCTGGCTCTTTCTAATGGCAGCTGTGAGTTTTATAACTCCCAATTAAACTATTAATTAATCTATTAACTGTTAAATTACTACTCTTAACTACTAATTGAGTAGCCCTGGAAACGTTATGGAGACTATTGTTATATCTTCTGTTGTTTTTTAAACCAGTTGTCTTCAGTAATGTGTCATGTGTTTCCACAGACACAAACACAGTGTTTAATAGCTCCCGAAATGAGTAAAGATCAGTAATTAGTGTTTTCAAACCAATATATTCTGACATAAATATGAATCACTGGAAGATTTGATGCATTTTGAATCCAAAACAGAGCTTCAACACAACTGGAATAGCAGGAAACTGTTAAAATATGTGTCTCAAAGGCTCAGAGATGTTTGTAAAACTGTCAGAGTTTGATATAATTTTGGTAGAACTGAGGATTGAATCTGTATTAGATCAATTTTGGAGGAAAAAAAAACACCAGTTGGCATACTTGTTTCATATTTAATTCACTTATTGATGTTTTTTGGAGTTGCTATCACATGATATTTTATCTTCTCTAGTTTTTTATTTAAACCAGCTGTCATCAATAATGTGTTCTCCCTTTACTCAGACAGACACAGTGATTAATAACTTCCATGATTGGCTGTGCTCTGTTTTATAAGCCAGTAGTTACTAGTTTTTATACCAGTATAGTCTGATAGATAGAGATATGAATCACTGGAAGACTTGATTCATTTGAACCTGAAACAGGTTTCCAACACGTCTGAAACACCAGAGAAGTATTAACATGATGTGAAATAGTCAAAAACAGATTTTTAGATATTATCTGTCTGTTTTTGATTGATTTTAGTTTCCGTTGAATGATCAGAATCTGTCTGTTGGAGGAAAACATTGATCCTTTTTAGTTGCTGATTGTTTTTTTTCTCTCTCTATTAACACTTCAGATGATTATACGCTTAAACATAGTCACTCATAGATGGTTTTAGGAGTTTAACATGAATCAAACACTCCTTGAAATGATATGAAGAATCTGGGTTGACAGCAGCCCCCCTATCACATCACATATAATACTATTTATATCATACATACATAATTAGGTCCTATATAATTAAAAGATTGGCAGTAGACTGTTGGGATAGTCTATACCAGCTGTGTCCAACTCATTTTAGTTCAGAGGAGACATACATCTACATCTCATCTAAAGTGGGCTCCACCAGTTAAACCATTACATAATAACCTATAAATAATATATATATATATATCGTTACTATAATAAACCATCTATTTACAACATAGATGAACAGCCTGAGACGTCTAAACACTAATGATTTAAACAATATAATGTCTCTCTGATGTTTAATATTAAAGACTGGCTGATGTTGGATTTCGGGGCAGATACCGATGTCGATATTAAAGAACAAAAAATAGTCTGATGTTGATATATTTACCGATAATCTTCTAGATACAGAATATGTTCATAAACACATCTTTACCCCCTCCAAATGTAGTTATGAAACACTTGGGGAGATATGTAATGTGTAATGGAGGCTGTGATAATTTACTTAATGCTCTGAAACAATGAAACTTCACTGTGAGTTTGAGTTGTATATTTTGTATTTGAATTAAGAAAAATGATTAAATATATATAAAATGCGACCAATATATCTTTAAAAATATATATTGGCACATATCTAACGGCATCAACACTGATACTGATATATCTGTAAGGCTCTAATAAGTATATGAAGGTTTTAAACATGATGATGTCGTTGAGTCTGAAGCAGCAGAAAAATCTAAAATATACTTTTCTATAGTTTTTCATGCTTTGCAAAGTTATCCAATGGGGCCGGCGTAGTCCTCCTGTCAGGCCAGTTCTGGGCCACGGACCTTATGTTGGACACCCCTCCTCTATACTATCACAGCTGTCATCATTTCCTCCTCTGATGGAGGAAGCTGTAGTTGGTTGCAGCTTGTTGTCTGTGGTTTGTCACAACAGTTAAAATCCTAGCATTGATTTTAAAGTAGTATAAAAACTTAGTTAAATGATCCTGTTCATTATATTTAATGATAGAAGCTGTTAATAGTTATTACTGAGGGGTTACTCATGGTTTTACTTAGTTAACTGGAGATGTTATGAAGAATCTGGGTTTGACTGGAGCCCTGCTATCACATCACATATAATACTATTTATATAATATCTGTATATACATAATCAGGTCCTATGTAATTAGAAAGAAGTGGCGGTAAGCTGTTGGGTTAGTCTATACCATCACAGCTGTAATCATTTCCTCCTCTGATGGAGGAAACTGTAGTTTGTAAGATCCTGTCTCTGATTTGAACCCTTACATACTGTTCCTTTTTTATTTTTAACATGTGAGAGCTGTAAAAACACATTTATACACATTTATTATAGCTGGACCTTTCCCTAAATATCACCCACAGTTTACAGAAATGAAAATAAAATGCAGATATATACATTTTTATATATTCAAATGGACAACAGTTAAAAAATAATCATGTTATATTCTTCCTATTCTATAAAATAGTGATTGTGAATGTCTTTTTTTCCCCCCGTGATAAATAATTATAATACTCTCTGTTTACATGCTGAGAAAGACACGATCATTAAATAATTAAACTGTCAAATATCTGTCATAAAAGCAATATTTGACTCACTTTTACAAGCTGATATCACCCAGTACTGTAAAGATACTCCTCCTGTCAACTGGAGGAAATGAATGCAGAGAAAATGTAGATTTATTTCACATATATATAACTTAAAATCCACTCATCACAATCCAAATCCATCTTTATTGGTAAACCACAGTGAACCAAAGTGGTGTACAGAAGAATAAATAAGACATAACAGCTCACAGGAGACATAAAATACATATAAAATAAATTATAAAAGACAATTAAAAACCCAATAAAATGAAATAAATCAAAGTAGGAAGTAGATCTGTGTTTCTGTCACATGGCTGCAGCTCCAGTGTGAATGTGGACACGTCAGCTTTGAGTTTGCATTCAGTGATTATTAATTGTACGTGTGTGGACTCGTCGTTTCTTCTCAAAAATCAAACCTGTGTGTGTGTGTGTGTGTGTGTGTGTGAAGGTGTGTGTGTGTGTGTGTGAAGGTGTTTGTGTGTGTGTGTGTGTGTGTGTGTGTGTGTGAAGGTGTTTAGAGTATAATGAATAATGTTAACTATAATACAGAGTCCCTTCCTTCCTTCCATCCTTCCCTCCCTCCTACCTACTTTCCTTACTTCTTTCTTTCCTTCCTTCCTTCCCACCTTCCACCCTTCCTTCCTTCTTCCTCCCTCCTTTCCTCCTTTCCTTCCTTCCCTCTTTTCCTCCTTTCCTCCTTTCCTTCCTTCCCTCTTTTCCTCCCTGCCTCCTTTTCTCCCTTCCTCCTTTCCTTCTTTCTTCCTCCCTCCCTCCTTCCTTCCTTTCCTCCCTCCCTTCCCTCTTTCCTTCCTTCTTCCTCCCTCCTTCCTTCCTCCCTTCCTCCCTTCCTTGACTCGAGGACAACAGGAGGGTTAAGGGAACTCTTTAAACTTTATATTCTGAACAATTAAAGACAATAAATAGTTCCTTGCATGCTTACAATGTCCTCCTAAGATGGAATAATAGTACTAAACATTATTTTTATAACTGTAAATATGAATAAAGCTATTAAAAGTCTCAATGACTGAGCTGTATTTTATTTTGAAAGGACTCATCAGGTGCTCTCTGTGTGTGTGTGTGTGTGTGTGTGTGTGTGTGTGTGTGTGTGTGTGTGTGTGTGTGTGTGTGTGTGTGTGTGTGAAGGTGTTTAGAGTATAATGAATGTTAACTATAATACAGAGATAGAAATGAGCTGTTATATCTGCTGTGTTAAATCTGCTGTGTTGTATCTCGGGGAGGAAGCGTTTGTGCTCCGTCAACCTTTTTTTTTTATCGCTTTAAAATAACAGAAGAAATACCAAGCTCATGTTTTTTATTTAATGCTGAGAACGTCGCTCATAATGTTCCCATGTTCCCCGGCTTTAAGAGGAATGCTGCCTTTCCATATTTAACACGGTGGGAAAATCACTATTTAAGGCGATCTCTCTTCAGATGTTTAAATACCACACACACACACACAGAGAGCACCTGATGAGTCCTTTCAAAATAAAATACAGCTCAGCCAGTGAGACTTTTAATAGCTTTAGTCATATTTACAGTCATTAAAAATAATGTTTAGTACTATTATTCCATCATAGGAGGACCTTATAAGTATGTAAGGAACTATTATTGTCTTTAATTGTTCAGAATATAAAGTTTAAACTAAAAAATAAAAGATATCAATCAGTTCCCTTAACCCTCCTGTTGTCCTCGAGTCAAGGAAGGGAGAAAAGGAGGCAGGGAGAAAGAAGGGAGAAAAGGAGGCAAGGAGAAAGAAGGGAGAAAAGGAGGCAGGCAGGAAGGAAGGAAGGGAGGAAGAAGGAAGAAGGAAGGAAAGGAGGAAGGGAGGAAAGAGGGAGGGAGGGAAGGAAGGAAGGAAGGGGAGGGAGGAAGGAAGGAAGGAAGGAAAGGGAGGGAGGAAGGAGGGAGGAAGTGGGAAGGTGGGAAGGTAGGGTAGGAGGGGAGGGGAGAAAGACAGAAGAGATGGTAGGGTAGGAGGGAGGGAAGAGGAGGAAGGAAGGGAAGGTAGGTAGGAGGGAGGGAAGAAAGATGGAAGGATGGAAGGAAAGACGGAAGGAAGGAAGGACGGAAGGGAGGAAAGAAGGAACAGTCAAAACAGACGGGGTCAATTTTGACCCGGGAGGATAACAGGAAGGTTAAAGTCAGAAACACAGATTTTTAGTTTGCTCTCCTGGAGAAATGGCACATATTCACATTTTTAGAAGCTGCTACTAGTGAATTTTGGCAATTTTAAAATATAAATAAATGCATTAAACTCATTTAACTCCTCGTCAGCCATGATTGCAGCGTCGTCCTTCCTCCTCCTCTTCCTCCTTCATCACCTCCTCCTCTTCCTCCTTCGTCACCTCCCTCTGACCCGTCTAGGTTTCCCTCGGCGTCTTACGTCCGAGGTGACGGCGGCCGAAGTCTCTGCTTGGCTGTGCAACAGAAAATCAAAAGCTGCTTACGCTAATGAAATGTCCTCCTTCACTCACTCACACACACACATACACACACACCACACACACACACACACACACACACACACAAACACACACACACACACACACACAAACAGTGATTCAGCTTGAAGCTTCACCCTCGAGTTAAATGTCACCAAAAGAAACTGATGAACCCCTTACATTAAATACTGTTTTTAAGATTTGAGAGCTGTAACACCCATTGCACCACACACACACACACACACACACACACATATATTTGTTATTTATTCTTTCTATTGATGCTCTTTTCTTTTTTTCTACTCCAATAATGTAAATTTTCCCCCACTGTGGGTCTATTAAAGGAATATCTTAACCTAATATGACCCCAATTATACAATAATGTAAATAAAATGCATAATTTTTTTTATTTTTATGCACCTATTACACATTTTTGTGAATGCAAACGTCTAAATTTGACCTATATTTAGTTCATAAATCAGCATCCAAACCTGTTGCTCTCATCCTGGACCTTGAAAATAGTGATGAATAATTAGAATAGACTCCATTAAGGATTAATTAACTGT